>NC_139523.1:22147156-22157156 GCF_947247035.1 Vipera ursinii
AAGCGACAGGTTCAAGATTCGTAAGAAGGAAAAAAACAAAACACTTTGCTCAGGCGGCCTGTAATCAAGCTGTGGAATATCCTTCAAACAGAAGAAATTTTCGGACAATATTCATCCATGACGCAAGGATCCAGGCGTTGCTCCTTGATGTGAAAGAAAATAAACTCAGCCCTGTTTTTTTTGAGAGTTGAACAGTTCGGAGAAATGAGACACTTGGATGAGGAGTGGGGGGAAAAAAAATCTGTGTTGGATTTTGCAAGCAGGGTTGGGCAATTGGGCATAAAATCATAGGCAATTGCAATATATTTTCCATCTCAGGTTCTTTTTAAGGATCAGCTGCAAAACCAACAAAAAGCTTGCCTGGAAAAATTTGACATTTGGAGAAATGTTCCATCTATGTTTTATACTTTATATCAAAGCTTCCTAACCGTGGCAAGTTTTTAAGACCTGTGGAATTCCCCAGCCGGACTTGCTGACCAATTTTGGGAGTTGAAGTCCACTGGTCTTTAAAGTGGCCAAGGTTGGAAGTCCCTGATTTAAATTCAGACAGTAAGAGAGAGAGAGATCTGTTTCCTCTATCTGCTTCAAGACGTTACCATCTTTGGAAATTCAAGGCTTCCCACTTAGAAAAGCTGTATCCTCAGTTACACTGTTGGAAATGTTTTACTTACTCTTGCTATTCTGCAGTTGTAATTATCCTTTTATGTTCAGTTGAGTTGCTAATCGGATAATTAAGGAGCTCCTCTTCCAATTGTTTGGAATGATGTTTGTGCAAAGGGCAACCTCTCCCTGGATTAACACAGTCGGGATGAGAGCGAGGGTTGTGATATTTGCATTGCAAATGCAGAATTTCTTAACTAATCTCCCTGGGCTGCAGATTGCTACTGCAACAGCAAATTATCCTGTTTTCTAAACAGAAGATTGTGATGTTAGCCTTGTCTTTTTGTACCGCAAGACTTTGTTGACCATAGTTTGCACAGTGACAACAACCAAGTAAAATTTATTGTCGTGCTTTCAAGTTGTGATATCTAGAGTCCCACCAATAAAATCTGGACTCAGAAGTAAAGGGCCAGTTTTTTCAAGAAGGAAGGAAATACATGTTTGTGTGTACGTGTGCGGGCGTATGCGTGTGTCTATCTGCACGCGCACGCACACATACACACACACACACACAGACGTACTGTTGCTATAATGATCCTTTACTGTATATTTTAAATATTTAATAAAACGCCTTCCTGGTCCTGCGGGCTTTTAGAAAGATTTTGAAACTTTGTTTTTCAAACTTGACATGTTGGCTGGGGAATTCTGGGAGTTGAAGTCCACCCTTCTTAAACCCTGCTGGCTAGGGAATTCTGGGAGGTGAAGTCCATACATCTTTAAGTTGCCAGGTTTGAAAAACACTGCTTTGAAAGCATTGTGGCCAGGATGAATAAAAACCATTAGAGGGAGCCAGGATAGTATTATCATTTGTTGTTTTTATCAGGCTTTTCCAGAATGGTGGGCAAAACCCAAAAATGTCAGGTTCTGATTTTTTTTTTTTTTTGTAATCTCTGACTTTACTCTATACTTTAACAAATGGAAATTTGTGTTCTGTTGTGGGCCACCCAGTTGCGTGTTTGATCTGGGCAACCATATGCATTTAGCAATAGCATTTAATCTTATATACCCCTTCACGGTGCTTTACAGCCCCCCTCTAAGTGGTTTAGAAAGTCAGCAATCTGACTCCTCATTTTTACCAACCTTGGAAGGATGGAAGGATGAGTCAACCTTGAGCCGGTCAGGATCGAACTGCTGGCAGTGGGCAGAATTAGCTGGCAATACTGCATTCTAACCACTGCGCCACTGGGGCTCTTAATTTGTTAAAATTTAACGGTTAAAACAGGTAAATAAGTAAACACAGGCTTCTGAGGCTTGGCCCCCGTACCACTGGTGGAGCATCGCTGCCTTTTCAACAGACAAAGCTATGCTGGGTTCACACGCATGTGGAGTTGTGGTTTAAGGATGGGCGGTTTGGCGCAAACCCTACCTTGTGCGGAAATGCTCTCAGAACACGCTACCGGTCCCCTCTTGTTGTCGAGGAGGAGGCAAGCAAGGAGAACACAAGAGCAAAGAGCACGCTCTCTGCAGATCTGAGGCTGAAAAGATGAGCACTGAAGTAATGTCTCTGCTTGTCAGAATTTCCCGTTGACTCTGTGGCGCCTTGGGCATGGTGGATCTAGGAGAAGAGTAATTCCTATGGACGTGGAAGAGCTAAACTTTACTCAGGCTACGTAAAACCTGCACGCACTTCTCTTCCCCGCACTGGACCCATATCTGTTCTTTCTGGAGAACAGAACGGCAATCAGTGGCCTGGGTAAAAATCTGTGCCGTTTCGGGGCTGTGGATGGAGTGTGGGTACGTGGAGCACACCCAAAGCTTAATTTGCAACGAGTGAGATGTGGCATCAACCAGGAAATTAGAATCAGAGGTGATTCTCCACTCTCAGCCGTTCATTTATTGACCATTCAAAGTTACAATCACACTCCAAAGAGTGACTTACGACCGTTTTTCATCCGTAGACCGTGGCAGCCTCCCCAGGGTCACTTGATCAAATTTCAGACACTTGACAACCGACTCGTATTTATGACGGTCCCGTGATCCCCTTTTGCGACCTTGTTGACAAGCAAAGTCAGTGGGGAAGCCAGCTAACTTAACAACTGCATTGATTTACTTAACAGTGAGAAAGGTCGTAAAATGGGACAAAACTCAGTAGCTGCCTCGCTTAGCAACGGAAACTTGTGATGGTGAGTTGAGGGGAATACCTGGATCCTTAAATGGGGGTGGGGGAATTTTGTGGGGAAAAAGGAAAAAGGGGTATGAGGTTGAAGAAATACGGATAGTCCTCGCTTAACAATGACTGTTCAAAGTTACAACACAAACAGAAAGGTAGTTGTGACCTGTCCTCAAACCTATGACTGCCACCCCCACCCCCCAAGGGTAATGTGATCACATTTCAAGTGCTTGGCATTTGGCTTGCAGTTACGACCAGTTGCAGTGCCCTATGATTTGTGACTTGTGACATTTTTTGCCATTTCCAGCAAAAGACAGCCAAAAATGCCCATTGGATATGCTGGATTCCCTTAAAGGCCATGTGGTGCACTTAATGACCATGGCACTTCACTTAATGACCATTGTGAAACCATTAAAAAAAGGCCAGGTCACGTGGTGACTTGCCTCACAACCACAACAGTGTACGATCAAAATGAACAATAACAATATCTCTTGTTTTTCTCGGCTACTTTCTCAGCCTCAGTCAGTTTAATTCTGGGCTTCCATTCCAGCACGTGCCAGCCAGCACGCATGGACTTCAACTCCCAGAATTCTCCAACATGCAAGATAATCCAGGGAATTCTGGGAGTTGAACTCCACACATCTTGAATTGTTGAGGTTGAGAAACACTATGCTTGTGGGCCAGGAGTCTTTCTTTGCTAGATGACTGAGTGGGACGGCTGACAGCGCTGGACTCTTTGGGTGTCCACCCTAGCTGCAGAGCAGAAACATCTGGCCAATTAATGCCAGAGGTGGGCAAATAGAAGAAAGCAAATGTAATCCACCTGCCAGCATCTTCACTCATCTAGCGCGAGAACCTGGTCGCCTATGGCAACCGGATTACTAGCAGATTACTATGCAGTGCTCCGTGTGGAGCCCCTGCAGGCTGTAACGACTCTGTCTGGGTAGAGATAGCATCAATCTCTTGGCAGAAGAGAATGCTTTGCTGATCACCTCTTCTGATGGATCCCGGGGGACCAATTAGACCCCAACGAATGTTTCTCCTTTTCCTTCTGCGAGTTAGAAGTCTAATACAGGGTTGATGAAGATCATTGTAAAATCTGGAGCGCTCACCGGATAAAAACAAATATACGCGCACAAGCTGGGTGACCAGAGGGATATACACGGCGCTGACTCCTTTGAAACTATAGTTAGTGCTGTCTCCAGGTGGGTGGGCTTGTGTGGGTGAATAAACACTGCAGCGTTTTCCTGCAATACCCTATCGATTTAAAATAAACACAGGCAGTCCTGGACTTACGATCACGTTTGCGCCCAACAGTTCTGTTGCTCAGTGAGACATTTGTTAAGTGAGCTTTGTCCCATTTAACGACTGTTCTTGCCCCAGTTGTTAAGCGATTCGCTTGGTAACCCGGTTGTTAAGCGAATCTGGCTTATTCCTCATTGACTTTGCTTGTCGGTCGCAAAAGGGGATCCCACGACCCCTGGGACACACTGCAACCATCATAAATGTGAGTCAGTGGCCAAGCGTCTGAATTTTGCTCAACTGACCAGCGGGATGCTGCAAACGGTCGCGAGTGTGAAAAATGGTTCATAAGCCCCTTTTTTTTCAGTGCCGTTGTAACTTCGGTCACTAAACAAGCTACTGTAAGTCGTGGATTACCTGTAAAACAGAGATACTTAGGGTTTTTTTTGCAGAGCACAGCTGACTGGGGGATTCTGGGAGTTGACGTTCCACACGTTCTTTTAAAGTGGCCAAGGGTGAGCAACTCTGGAGTTTTAAGATAAAAGCAAAGAGCTCAGAATCCAGATTCCTGGAAAAACAGTCTCACCAACCACTTCCCACCAAATTGCAAAACAAAAAACCCATCGATTCATCCCTCTGAATCACCTTTTCATTTTTTTCCATCGCCACCACTCGTTGGGGAAGCCGATGAGAATAATGCCAAAGAAAGGCACAGCAATTTGGAAGGACTCTCTCTAACCCCTGCCAGGATCCTTGCCGTCTTGCATCCCACCAGGTTTTCCCCCCCCCCACTCGTCGCCCAATCAAAGGCGTTTTATCAGTTGGTTTTTCAATTTTTTAAAAAAAATTTTGCTTCTTTTTCTTCAGCCCGGTAGCTGCATTGTTGCTTGTTCACGCTAAATGCCCTTTTTCCTCCGACAGCTCGCTTCCGTTTATAAGCATCGTTTTGTTTCTTCTGAACATCAAACTTCACTTTAGGTATGGCCAGTCCCCCCTTTTGCGTTGCCAGTCCCCCCTCCCCCCCCTGCTCTCCCATATTCTTGCTTCTTTGCACAGCCTGTAAGGATCAGGGTGGCTGGGTGACCTACTTAATTCTCCCAGACAATTTGCATGTATATTAAGGGTATATAAAATCCCTCCCCTGCAGGGATACTTGAATTCTGATTAAATTTTATTGATTGTCTCTCAGCCCACTTCTTCTTGTAGCTGCCAGCCTTTTGCTTGACAAGTTTAAGGCTCTGTGGCTCACATATAACCTGTGGCGATCCTGTGACCCTGGAATGGGGCAGCCATCCTAAATACAGGCTGGTTGCCAAAGTCCCTGGATTGTGATCACATGACCACAGTTGTAAAAGCGAGGACTGGTCCCGAGTCGCTTTTTCCCCCAGCACCGTCGTAACTTAGAACGGTCACGAAATGAATGGTCATGAGTGGAAGACGACCTGTACATATAGTCCTCGACTTATGGCCGCTACCGAGTCTAAAATTTCTGGTGCTCAGCGAGAAAGGGTTGCTAAATGAGTTTTACCATCCTTTTACGACCTTTCTGGCCACCGTTGTTAAGTGAGTGGCTGCAGTTAAGTTAGTAACCTGGTTGTTAAGCGAATCTGACTTTCCCCCATTGACGTTGCTTGTTGGAGGTCACAAAAACGGATCGCGTGACTCCGGGGACGTTGCAACCGTCATAAATATGAGCCGGTTGCCAAGCGTTTGAATTTTGATCACCTGACCACGAGGGCGGGGGGGGGGGAAATGCTGCAAGGGTTGGAAGTGTCGAAAACCGGTCATAAGTTACTTTTTTCAGCACTGTTGTAACTTCGAACGGTCACTAAATGAATGGTTGTAAACTGAGGCCTGCCCGGGAGTTGAAAAAAAACACATGGGCTGGTTGTTTCTCCGCCACTCTTGAAGGTGGATTTTGAGGTGAGCCACCCATGGATTCTGGGATTACACCAGTCTTGCTCCATCTGATTTAACTGGTAAGGAGTGGAGCAGATGAAGGATGTGATTAACGGGCTTACTCAATCCCCTAGATCCGGTTAGCCCTTGAATCAGAGTTTACCCAGAAAGCCAAGGATGTCATTCCCAGACGAAGGCGATAGCTAAATGCTTTGGTATTTTTTTTGCCAAGGCAATTAATTCCCCACCCTAAACATCGTCCGTAAATATTAAACCAAGTGGAGCTTGACCTGTTTCTCAATCCCTCTTCGGAATTTGGTACATCTGGATTCGACAGCAGGAGGAGGTCTCGACTTATTTCTTTTCTCATCCTCGGCCACTTGACGATGGGAGGACTTCAACTCCCAGAATCCCCCAGCCAGCCTGTGGAGTTGCATGGCCACGCATCTTCAAAACTGCTGAGCTTGGGAAAGCCTACTTGAGTAGAATACAAAGAGTTCGGTTAGTTTCTCCTGTTCCCAAAGGCTATTTGGCTGCTGTTTGCTATTTCAAAAGGCAACTGGGCTTTTGTTGTTGTTGTTTTCCTTGGAAGACATTTCGCTTCTCAGCCAAGAAGCTTCCTCAGTTCTAGAACTGAAGACCTTTGTCGGATGAGAAGCGGAACGTCTTCAAGGGAAAACACAAGTCTAGTTGCCCCTTGAAAAATAATAATAATAATAATAATTTTATTTAGCGCCTTTGGGATCACCGTGACCTGGAGGACTGAGAATCTCCATTAGACGGTGAGTTTCTATTGTCTGATCGTCCAAGAGCTCAGCCACTTTTAAGACGAGTGGCCTTCACATCTCAGGCTGGCTGAGGAATTGTGGGAGTTGAAGTCCATGACATTTTAAAGTAGCCAAGAAGAACAACATCCTCCAATGTTGTTGAGGTAGGGGTGAAACAGAAGGAATACCTTGTTTCATGTGCCACATTAGGGCTCTCCAGTTTTGACAAATGTGTGAACATTTTGATTGAAATATTTCTTCCACTTCCAAGGCCGTATCAATTATTCTGGTTTGGTTCCTCTGAGAATAAACAGTAAAAAAAACACAAAAAACCCCGCTGTGAATGGTACTGAGAAGCTCAGGTTTGGGCAGGCAAGATTGGAAGCAGGTGTTGCCTATCTAAAGATCTTGAGGGCTAGAAACTTGCCAAGTCCCTTTTAATTAAAGTTGCCTCCCCTGCCCTTCTGCAGAAGGGCAGCATGTGTTCTCTGATCCACATTAATATAAAGCTGCAAAGCTGCGCTCTGATCCACATTAATATAATTGCGCCTTCGAATATGTTTTTTTTTTAATTATTTTTTCTTCTGCCCGTGGAGATACAAGGAACCAGCCTGCTCGGATACAGCAAATCCATGGAAAAGCGAGTCCTTCCCGCATTTTAACTAATTCCTTTTTAACAGGGGGGGGGAAATGGGGGGGACCCTTTCCATATACACATACGTAAGCTGAATTCTTAATGCTTCCACTTCACACTCGATCTGTTTTCTTATCGAATTAAGCAGCCTTCATTCATGCTGTTCAAATTGCCGTGACTGAAACACAGAACTTGGGATGGGAACGTCACTTCCCATTAGGAACACTTCTGCTTTCCGCGCTCTGGGATAATTATCCTGAGCTGGGATGAGCTGCTTAAAATAAAAATGAAGCCAGCAACCCTGTCCAAACAAACCCCTTCGGATTGCAGAATCTGAAAGCAGTGGAAGGTTTTGGAAGGAAGGGGGTGTGTGGACTTGATAACTATATATATAGTTGTGTGTGTGTGTGTGTGTGTGTGTGTGTATAAAACCCAAAATGTGCCCCTTGTCTGCTTCCTTAGCAAAATCTTTCCTTCAGAGCAGAATTGTCTAGCAAAACCTGCCTGAAGCTTCGTTTCTTCCCTGGTTGGTTGTTGTTTTTTTTCATTTTTCTTCTTCTTCTCCTCCCGGAATGCAGAATAACATAATTAGGGTCTATTTTTAAAACTATCCTTCCAGAAACGAAGACGGCAGGAGTGCTGTGGCAAGGCTGGGGACCATCTTCTCGGCTCTATCGGCTGCCAATTATGGTCTGTTGTTGTTAGAGGAGGAGAGGGAACGTTGGCAACTTGTGAATCGGGGCTTCTGAGTCTTCATTTGTGCAGGGCTGAGGGGGCTTGGAGCGAAGTGTGTGTGTGTGTGTGTTGGGGGGGCTTTTCCTAGCCTTTATTTACTGCGAGGGGCTGCTTAATTTGCCTTTCAGAAAAAATTTAGCCCATGCTCTTCTTTCATGGAGGAATTCTTAGTGGGCATTCTTGACAGGATGGGATGTGGCTGCTTTTTCGGGAGCGACATGGCTGCTTTAAGGCACCCAGGTTAAACCTTAAAGCCTCCCCCAAAGGGGAAAAATTGGCCTTACTTGCTTCAAAACTATCTCTTCCCCCCCCTCCAAGTCCACAGATATCAAATGTTCACAACTCTTACAACAATGACAAACGGCAGCACGCAGGTGCTCCATGTATCGTGTCCGATGTCCAGCAGTCGCGCAGTCTGGATGACCTGTTGGCCTCCTTTCCTTTCCTTCCTTTTCTCTTTCACAATTTCCTTCCTTTCTGCTTAGCATGCTTGGCTGGCCCGGCCAGTGTGGATGGATGAGAGACCGAAGCCCAGCAGCCACCACCCGGGAGAGTAACCCAACTTCAAACCCCTGAGTTCAAGGTGGCATTGCTCCAAAAAAAAACACCAAAAAACCCCCCAGAACCCCAAACCTCTGGATGGCTTAGCTTTGTTTTATTTAACAGGTTGAAATGACGGTTGAGTTCCCGTTAAGACGCTCGGCCAGATATTGCGCTGCGTCAAATTAGCCCAGTGTTGTGTGTTGTGCGAATGTGGTCAAAGCCCTGTAACAAACCTAAGATCATTTAAAACAAGAAAAGAAAAAAGCCATTTGTCTGAAATGGTATAGGGTTCCCTGCCTGAGCAGGGGGTTGGACTAGATGACCTCCAAGGTCCCTTCCAACATTATTATTATTATTATATAAAACTTTTATTCATAAAACATGAAACTCAGTCAACTGAACACTCAAACTGACTGGCGCTTATGGTTGACACGGGTTGCTGCCAGCATCCTAGGTATCAACCAGGTATCTCCTTACAATGTGAGATGTTCCGAGTAGCGCAGTTTTTTTGTCACTTTGCTGGAGTTATTGCAGGAAGCTTCAATTTCTTGATGTATTTTGCAAAGTTTTTTATTATTATTATTGTTTATTGTATTATTAAATATTATCTCCTGTTCCAAATGTCAGAGAGAAAATCCTGCACCATGGTGCTCAGCCTGTTCGTGTTGGCTTCCCCCAAACGCTAAGAGTCTCCCGGCCCCAAAGAACTTTCCATACTGTGCTGTACAACTTAACAACTTACAACTCTTCAGTTAGCGATCGTTCAAAGGGACAATGGGCATTGAAAAAAAGCGACTTGCAACCAGGTTCCCCACTTAGGACTGTCTCACAGCGTTGTGCGGTCAAAATTCGGGTTCTTGGCAACAGTTAGGTTAGGTATTGACAATTGCCACAAAATCCTGGGGCCATTGTGATTGCAATCTTCCCAGCCAGCTTCCAGCAAGCAGAGTCAATGGAGGAAGCTGGATTTGCTTAACGGCCGTGTGATTCACTGAACAACCGCAGTGATTCGGTTTAGTAACTCTGGCGGGAAAAGTTAAAACCAGGTGCAATTCATTTAACCGCTTTGCTGAACCATGGACATTCTGATCCCGCTTGTGCTTCGTAAGTTGAGGAATGCCTGTAAGAAACGCCTCTCCCTGAAAAGGTTGGGCAAAATGACGACTGGTTTTCTTAGAGTTGGTTTCCCAGTGGCTCTGGGTTCAGTTCAGGAAGCCTTTGCGGTGCTTCCATTTTCTCCTCTTAGCTTTTGTGTCCATAGCTTGCGTCGTCGTTTGTGCGTCCAGGAACCCAAAGGCACAATGGGGGCAATTCAACCTGCCACTTTGGAGAGCAGGTTTAGCCTAGTGGTCAAGGAACCAGTTTAGAAAGCAGGAAACCATGAGTTCAAGTTCCACCTTTGCCATGGAA